>NW_027492337.1:0-21093 GCF_021521415.1 Bidens hawaiensis
AGATAATAGTATTCTCAGACATAGTTATTCAAAAACTGATGATAAACTTACTTAACATGTGTTGTTGACAAACTCTGTTTTCTACGCATATATAGGTTGCTATTGAATTAAAGTTTGAAGTATAGACACTTAGGAAGACCTTAGGATTTAATGAAGACAATTATTATCTAAGACTTGTTTGGTTTATCTGTTTAAATTATTCATATGTATTTGGAATATTTGTGAACTGTATTTGGAAATAATTAACTTAATAAATATTGTCACAATTTTATTAATGATAGTATCTTCAAGCTGTGAGTAATCGGATCATGCCCCGACATTTCCGCCTTAGGTTGGGGTGTGACAAGACCCCCCATCATGTCATTCCCGTGACGAGACTTATGGTGTTCGGTTTTGCAGGCAGTTTGCAGGAATCTGACCTCATCAGCAATAAGTAGACTCACACTTGGGGAAATCATAGATTCGGACTATCCAGTTCGATTCTGTGCTTCTTCATTGGCGCCATCCGGTTTCTGCTAGAATTTAAGGTTTTTTGAAAGGTTTTGGAAGTTTTTTGTGATCTGAAAGATGAGTCAGAACCAACAGTTGTCGACAGTCACTCCGGCCAAAAGCTGATGGGTGGAAACCCTTGAAGACCCAGTCCTTGAAGGAGGACGAATGTTGGTGGAACCTAGCCGGAACAATCGAACTCCGGTTCTGGAAGACAAAGTCGGAGAGTTCCCCAGGTTCGAAGATGACCTCGTCGGAGTAATCGAACTCCGGTTCTGGAAGACAGAGCCGGAGAGTTCCTAAGGCTTGAAGATGTTGAACCTCGCCGGACCACTCGAACTCCGGTTCTGGAAGACAGAACCTGAGAATTCCCCAGATTCGAAGGGGACGAAACACGAGTTCGTTACCTACCCAGATCTGGGAAGGCTACACTTACTCCCGATGAGTGGTACTAGCAGGAGCAACAGAGGTTGAAAGAGGAGTATGAACGAAGGGTGAAGAGCAATCAACTGCAAGTGAGAACTTTAACCTATGACTCACCATCTCCTTCACCCCTGCCAGTTATTCGGCGGACTCAGGATCTTCCGGAGATGGAAGATGTTGCACAGTCAGCTGGCCGTTCACAAAAGAGAATTCGTGAAAGAGGTTGAATTAAGTAAGAATATAAATTAGTTGCCACCAATTCACACACAATAAATTTAGTTGTTTTTACATGTGGACCTGCCTCAAAAGATTTGTATAAACAAATGAGGATATTATCATTCAAACATATTCGTTCTCACAACTCTATGTACCAACAACCTTATACTTAACTATTTTAAATAGTAACAATTTAATTATCAAGTCTTTTAATAAGAGTAGCTCACGTTCTATTCCAATGATATTAAGGGTGATAAGTTAGACTTGAAATCTAATATTTTTAAATTCTAAACCTGACTTAAAAGATCTTTCACAATGACAACAGGTGTTTTTGGATGAGTTAAGTGAAACTTGTAAAAGAACAAAGAAGTTAGTTTCATTTTTTTTAACAAGCCGACGTCCAGACGCGTAATGGTCAATGATTTCCATAATTTGATTTTAATAATTTATTTATTATTATTATTATTATTATTATTATTATTATTATTATTATTATGTGACAAGCCATCAGGCCAGGTGATACGTTGTTTATCTATCGAGTCCACGTCTACGGAATAATCAATGAATGAAGCATTCTTGACGTACGGAATCTCATCTGCATTTCCATTATTATTATTTTTCTATATCTTAATTCCGTCGTATGTATGTATGTTAATTTAATTTAATTGTTGATCAGAGATAGAAAGAAGGAAGGAATAATAACTAGAAATAATATTATATATGGTGATGGAGAAGAAGGTGTTGGAGGATATCATCCGGAGGCTGTTGGAAGGAGAAGGCGGGAAGCAGGTGCAGCTGTCGGAGTCAGAGATTCGTAAGCTTTGCATCAACGCCAGACAAATCTTCCTTTCGCAGCCCAATCTCCTTCATATCCATGCTCCTATTAGGATTTGTGGTACGTACTGTTCTTTCCTTTTTCGAATTTTCAATCACCTTAATCTGTGATGGAATAGGTGATATACACGGACAATATCAAGATCTATTAAGACTCTTTGAATATGGCGGCTATCCTCCCTCTGCAAACTACCTCTTTCTTGGTGATTATGTTGATCGAGGCAAACACAGCTTAGAAACAATATGTTTATTACTCGCTTACAAGATAAGATATCCTGATAAGATCTTCCTCTTAAGAGGAAACCATGAAGACCCCAAAATCAACCGCGTTTATGGATTCTACGATGAATGTAAAAGGCGATTCAACGTCCGCCTTTGGAAGATTTTTACCGAATGCTTTAACTGTTTGCCTATTGCTGCATTGGTTGATGACAAGATTCTTTGCATGCACGGTGGGCTTTCCCCCGAGCTCCAAAATTTGAGTCAAATTCAGGAAATTGAAAGGCCTACTGAAATCCCCGATAACGGCCTTTTGTGTGATCTTTTGTGGTCTGATCCTACTCAGTCGACCGAGGGGTGGGCGGATAGTGATCGGGGTGTTTCCTGTACGTTTGGAGCTGATATAGTTGATGAGTTTCTTAGGAAGAATGGTTTGGATCTTATTTGCAGAGGTCATCAGGTAAATATTCTTATTTAACGTGTGTTCATTTATTTAATAAACAAACGAGTATGAACACATATCATGTTCTTGAACGTTCATTTATGTTTGTTGGTTTACATTCATTTTAATTTGTTTGCTAGTTTATGCTCGTTATGTTCTTTAGTTTACGTTTGTTCATATTTGTTTTCGTTTAAATTGTTGCGCCCATTACAATTTAGTCTGTTTCATTAAATTAAAATATCATTTATTAGTATGCAGTCTAGTTTTATTAATTTTAGGCTCGACAGATCAGTAGTCACATTTACTTTTAATTTGTGTTTGCTTATTTATATTTGTTCATCTATGTTCAAGTATATTCATTTGTTTATGTTTCTTTACTTTTAACTGTACATTTTTTATGTTGGAATACCATATGTCCGAGACACATAATTAGGTTAATGCGGCTAGCCGTGTTTGATCCAAGTCGGGTCATACCCAATAACGAGTTAGACACACACCAATTATATATTTGTTAAGATAAGATCTATAAAACAAATACAGAACACGATACATTCAGAAAATCGGGTTTCTGAATATTTACTTGAAAGTGTTAAATAAATTAATTGGTTAATTTATTTATTCAAATAATTATTATTGGAATAATTATTTAACTATGTATTCTTTTATAAAATGGTTTATAAAAGATGGGGTGTTTATATATTTTATAAAGTATAAAATAAATAAAATAAAAAAAAAAAAAAAAAAAAACATTATTGGGGCCGGTTTTAGGGTGGGCCCCACACCCCATATTTTGGTCAAATTCTTGTCATAAGGTGGAGTGTATTTTACTTATCTAAATACCTAACACCATGTGCATGTGATGGCATGTGATGATGAGAAAAAAAAATCATGATCAAAATATAAACAACTTTCAAGTAACAAAAACAAGAGACAACTCTTCCTATTTTTCTTTCAAGTTCACGGCCAAAAAGAGAAAAGGAAAGGGCTCGGGTTTTACGTGTTCAAGCTTCCTAGCATAGCTCGGTGTGTGTTGGAGGCTCGGGGTATATTCCGTTTGAGGGTTTTCCTTTGAAAGTCTAGCATTCACATCATCATCTTCTTCAACCTTCCACTAAACTCTTAAAGGGTTAAGATTGTAAGTGTTTATATGCTTTGATAGTTTAGTTATTCCCGTATCATTTGATCCTTGCTTCGGGTTTCTAGTAAATAGATTATTGGTAATCTTAATACTTGAATGAACTAGGTTGTTCATGAACATATCTTATATAAACTTGTAAGATATACATATATAAACATATGGATAGATATGTTTAGTTTGTAAATATCACGCTTCCGCCTTAATTGTGATTAGTTAAATGGTTAACTAAGCTTGTAAATTCCATAGAAACCCAACAAATGGCATCAAGAGCCGGGATACGGGAAACTAAGCTTCGGGTTCTCGGTTTTATATTTTTCCCCTAGAAAGATTTTATACAAAAAATTAACATGCATGATTTTTTTTTGTATTTAATCTTGTTATTGTTTTTGGCCTTGTTCAAAAAAAAAAAAAAAAAAAAACCGAGTATATGGGCCGAAGCCCAAATCGGGTGATTTGGGCCGAAGCCCACTTGAATATGGTTATTGGGCTAACCGGAAATAAAAGGGAAAAGGCTATATGGGCCGAAGCCCATTTTTGGTTAAATGGGCCGAGCCCATGAGTTTTTTTAATTGGGCCGAAGCCCATGTGTTGTGCACATGTGGGCCGAAGCCCATAATCTAGTTATTGGGTCAAGCCCAAATGGGTTGGGCTAGGTCCGATAAAGTCAAGGGGTTTTGGAACGGGTTCCTAAGACATAAAGGGTTATGTTTGTTAAATACTAGACCGAGCCGTAGACCAAGTGGATGTTTGTTTGTGGTTGATGTTGTGATTGTAATTAATTATTCAAGTTTCGGTTTGTAATAATTAATTAGGGGCAATTTTGTAATTTTGTAATTATTTATTCATATGGGTATGTAATAAATAGGTTATTTGTATTATCTTTATTTTATAGAAAAATGTATTAGGACATTTATTTTGTAAAATAAAGAAGATTGCAAAATTGGAAGTTTGGGCCTAATTGGGCCGGGTATGGTGATAATGGGTCTCACAAGCCCATTAAAGGGATTCAAACCCAAAAGGACCTAAGCCCACCAATTGAGCCCAAATGGAAGCTTATGGAAGCTAAGGCCCAAGTTCAAGCCCAATGGATCACAACAGGGTTGAAGAAGATGCTCGAAGCATTTGGATGCGGGATCGAGTGGGAGCTACAACATCCATGTGTCATGTGTCCCTTAGGATTGGACCTAAGACACACACTTGTTTCGGCTAACAAGTGTGGTCTATTTTAGTGGCTCGTGTCTAGTATAATTGTGTATGCTTGTTAATTAATTGATTGTTTGATTGTGTGGTTGTTAGATATTAGGATATCAACTTCGTCACATAGAATTAATTAACAAAGCATAAAACGGGTTCTAATAATTATCGGTAATTACGTGACACATAGTTTAATAAAATGGATTTATTAACTAGCCGTCTCACGCCCATAATAAAATGGCTTTATTATAAATTAGAATTTTGAAAATGGTTTCAAAATATCATGTTACTAAATGCATGTTAGAACATGATTTAAAGTTTTACAACTAGAATTATTAAAACTAAAAATCCCTTTTAAAATTAAGGATAATAAGTTAAACACCATCCTTTTGTATAACGCTTAACATATTAGTAAGCTCTTAGTGGGAAAAAGGTCACCTAACCGCGTAAGAGTAAATTAATATGTTAAGGTAATATTGGCATATAAATGGGAAAAAGGTCACCTAACCGTTTGTATGTTAATATTACAAGTTGATACAAGTAGGACGACTTAAATTAGAACCATGTGAAGAGGGTCACCCAAACATGGGGTCTAATAGGTGTTGATGGGATAAACATGCCGACACGAAATATGATTTCGAACCGGTCCCATAAACTCTAGAAGTTGCAAAAGGGTTTGCAATTGTTATGAATAACTACCTTGATAAATCGACAATGGGAAAAAGGTCACCTAACCGGAGTCGGGTTTATCGTTGGATTCTAGATTTTAATTATTAATTATATTTGGTATATATATATAAAAGGGTATTAATAATTAAAAAGGTAAAACACTAAAATGAACTTAATTAAAATTCTGCAGATGGCCGCACACGTCGACGACAACATAATCCCTAACGTCCAAAATGTCTCTCTCCGATCTATTCTCGCTAAAGACCGTCTTAACCACAATAACTTTTCGGATTGGTTCCGAAATTTAAGGATTGTTCTAAAACAAGAAAAATTATATCATGTTTTGGAAACACCTATCCCCGAAGAACCGGAAGAGGGTAGTGAGGTCGAATATATGAATTGGGTCAAACTTACGGAAGATTCCATTCAAGTGTCATGCCTCATGTTGGCGACTATGGTTCCCGAAATCCAAAAGGATTTCGAAAACCATAATGCGTACGACATGATTACTCAACTTAAGGAAATGTTCCTTAAGCAATCAAGAGTTGAAAGGTTCGAAACGGTTCGAGCCTTGCATGCATGTAGAATGGATGATAATCAACCAGTTTCAACTTATGTACTTAAGATGAAAAGTTACATTGATCGCCTCGCCAAGCTCAATTGTCCCATCTCAAAAGAGTTAGCAACGGATTTGATCCTTAACTCTTTGTCGAAAAGGTTCGACACTTTCGTATTAAATTATAACATGAACGGGTGGGACAAAACCATTGGAGAACTTCACTCAATGCTTAAAACAGCCGAGGCGAGCATGGGCAAAAGGGTTTTACCCATGTTTGCGATCAATGAAGGTAGATCCAAGAATCGATCTCAACCCAATCTTAAGGCTAAGGTAGCCAAAAGAAAGGGTCCTCCTGTGCATCTTAAGGGTAAGGGCAAATCACCGGTTATGGCAAAGAAACAAAAGGTTATGGAACCGAGGGGTCATAAGGATGATCCTTGTTTTGGTTGTGGGGAGACCGGACACTGGAAACGCAATTGCCCGGTCTACCTAAAAGAGCTAAAAGACAAGAGGAATGCGGCGCATACCTCGGGTAATGTCTTTATGATTAATGTTGAGCTAAATCTTATTTCTTCTAACACATGGGTATTGGATACCGGATGTGGAACTCATATTTGCAATTGGTTGCAGGGGTTCAAAAAGAATGAAGACTTAAAGAAGGGCGAAGTGAATCTTTTCATGGGCAACGGTGCAAGGGTGCACGTGGTCGCTAGAGGAGACTTCACTTTATCGCTTCCAAGTGGTTTGGAAGTTGTTTTGAGAAATGTTTTGTATGCTCCTAGTTTGACTAGGAACATTATTTCTGTGCACCTTCTTAGACAATGTAATTTTGATTTTAAATTTGTAAGATCAGAAATGCATGTATCATCTAATGGTATCTTTTATTTTAAAGCTGTACCAAACAACGGTATTTATGAATTGGTTCATGATAATACCTTAAATAGCTCATTATATCAAACCTCTACTAAAAGACTCAAAAAGGATTTGAGTGATTCCTACATTTGGCATTGTCGCCTTGGACACATAAACAAGAATCGTATAAATACTCTCCAAAAGAAAGGTCTTTTGAAAACAAACGAGTTAGGTTCGTTTGATGAGTGTGAATCTTGTATTCAAGGCAAGATGACCAAAGAGCCTTTCAAAGGTACAAATGAAAGAGCTAAGGATTTGTTAGGTATCATACATACGGATGTATGCGGACCTTTCAAGCCAACTAGTAGGAATAGTGAAAGGTACTTCATTACCTTTACCGACGATTTTAGTCGATATGGGTATGTTTATCTAATGAAACACAAACATGAAGCCTTTGAAATGTTCAAAGAATTTCAAAATGAAGTACAAAATCAGCTCGACCGAACAATCAAGGTACTCCGCTCCGATAGAGGAGGCGAATACCTAAGTGAAGCTTTTCAAAGTCATCTTAGAGATTGTGGAATTATTTCACAGCTCACTCCTCCTGGAACTCCTCAACATAACGGAGTATCCGAGAGGAGGAATCGAACACTGTTGGACATGGTTCGATCAATGATGGCACGAAGCTCACTACCGCCATCATTTTGGGGATATGCGCTACTCACAGCGGCTCGTATTTTGAATATGGCCCCGACCAAAAAGGTGGATCGAATACCCTATGAAGTGTGGCATGGAAAGGTTCCATCCTTTTCATATTTAAGGGTATGGGGATGCATAGTTTATGTTAAACGTGACACCCCAAATAAGCTTGAGGCTCGATCCATCAGGTGTATCTTCATAGGATACCCAAAGGATGATATAGGATATATATTCTATGATCCTAGTGAACAAAAGGTGTTTGTTTCACGCAAAGGATACTTCTTAGAAACTAGGTTCCTTATGGAAGGACCTAGTGAAAGGAGAGTGGAACTTGAAGAGGTTCAAGAATCACTGGATGATACACAATTGGTCGATACTAGCTTTCAACACGAGGATGTTGAAGATGATCAAATGGTTGATCATACACACGTTGCTCGCAGATCTAATAGGATTAGTCGACCTCCCAAGAAATACGGATTTCTTGTGGATGATTGCTACTTGGTCGATTCGGATGAACCGATCTCCTACAAAGATGCTATGTCACAACCTGATTGTGACAAATGGCTTGAAGCCATGAGCGCCGAGATGCAATCCATGCACGATAACCAAGTTTGGGAATTGGTTGATCGTCCACTTAACTCCAAACTGGTTGGATGTAAGTGGGTTTTCAAAAGGAAGACTGATATGCATGGAAATTTAGATACTTACAAAGCACGACTTGTAGCAAAAGGTTTCACGCAAACTCAAGGGATTGATTATGATGAAACCTTCTCGCCGGTCGCGATGCTTAAGTCGATTAGGATATTATTTGCCATTGCAGCTCATTTTGATTATGAGATATGGCAAATGGATGTCAAGACCGCTTTTCTAAATGGATATCTTGAGGAAGATGTCCATATGGTTCAGCCTGAAGGCTTTGTCGATCCATCTAATCCTGATAAAGTTTGTAAGTTAAAGAAATCAATCTACGGGTTGAAACAAGCATCACGGATGTGGAATCATCGTTTTAATGAAGAAATCAAAGCGTTTGGTTTCGTCCAAAACGGTGATGAGGCGTGTGTGTATAAATGGGCTAGTGGGAGTATAATCATTTTCCTTATTTTGTATGTCGATGATATACTTTTATTTGGAAATGATATACCAAGTATGGAAAACGTTAAAGCGTGGTTAAGTAGTCGTTTCTCAATTAAGGATCTTGGAGAAGCGACATATATCTTGGGAATAAAGGTCTATAGGGATAGACAAAGGAAATTGATCGGACTCAATCAAAGTGCGTACATTGATAAAATCCTGAAAAGGTTCAGGATGGAAAACTCTAAGAAAGGTTTGGTACCTATTCCTAGAGGAACCGTGTTGAGCTCATCCCAAAGTCCTAGCTCTAAGGAAGAGCAAGATAGGATGAAGCATGTTCCTTATGCTTCGGCAATAGGATCAATTATGTATGCAATGATGTGCACTAGACCGGACGTCTCGTATGCTTTAAGCATAACGAGTAGATACCAGCACAACCCAGGTGACAGTCATTGGATGGCTGTCAAGAATATATTAAAATACCTTAGAAGGACTAAGGATATGTTTTTAATATATGGGTCTGGTGAGGAGGAACTCGTCGTAAAGGGTTACGTGGATGCGAGTTTCCAAACTGACCGAGATGATTCTCGGTCACAGTCGGGATATGTCTTCATTTTGAATGGAGGCGCTGTCTCTTGGAAGAGTTCGAAGCAGGATGTTGTCGCGTTATCCACTACAGAATCTGAGTACATCGCCGCTTCAATGGCAGCCCAAGAGGCTGCATGGATGAAAAAGTTCATCATGGATCTAGGGATTATCTCTTCCATTCAGGAGCCCCTAGAGATATTCTGTGACAATGAGGGTGCTATTGCACAGATCAAGGAGCCTCGTGCTCATCAGAAAACGAGGCACATTGAGCGCAGATTCAACTACATAAGGGATGAAGTTGAAAAGAGAAAGATATGTATTCATAAAGTTCATACCGATCAAAATATTGCGGACCCACTCACGAAGCTCCTCGATAGGCCAAAACATGAGGGTCATGTTTGTGCATTAGGACTTCGGTATTCTAGTGAGTGGATTTAATCTGTATTTAGTGTTTGTATAAGAACGAATGTAATGGGTATCTCATGAAATTAATTATGTTTTAATTATTCAATGAGTTATGTTCTATATTTGCATGTTTAATCCATGAATGACTTATGTTGTTCTAAACGTCCGTAGTCGATCATGCTTGTGGGAACAAGTATGAAGGTAAGACTATTATGAACCCGGATTGGTTGATATTCATGTGATGAATATAAGGCATAGGTTTGCCACCAAGGTTCATAGATATTTGTGGGATACAAATATTGGACATGATCCGCTCTCAAGGATCACTGCATGGAGTTAGTGCAACTGATCATAAGTAATCCTTGAGTAAAGGCGAGTATCATTGTGTCCTTTGACCTGAGATGCATATTGGATCTGGTTTTTCATCAAGTCTGATAACTTGACTCTCTTCTTTGTTTTTCGGTAACACGATGACGTAAAAGAAAGAGCTCAGATATCATACGAGATGTCAACAAGGATGTATGCAGTCAAGATGGGATTTGTTCCTCTTATGTGTTGAGAGTTTAGATGTCTAAGGCCTGTTAAGTTAAATCATTGAGAGAATGATCACTCTGTGTCTCTTCGATTTAACAGGACATCTAGTAACAAAGGGATGTAATGATAAGACTTACCTATATCATATCAAGTATGGACTTGAAGGGGATGATGTTATTGAATGGCACTTAGTCAAACACACTAGGGGTGGTGACCTGTTGTTAGGCGGTATTCACCATTAGCATTAACTTCTTATGAGTCACGTGCAAGTGGGAGATTGTTGGAATACCATATGCCCGAGACACATAATTAGGTTAATGCGGCTAGCCGTGTTTGATCCAAGTCGGGTCATACCCAATAACGAGTTAGACACACACCAATTATATATTTGTTAAGATAAGATCTATAAAACAAATACAGAACACGATACATTCAGAAAATCGGGTTTCTGAATATTTACTTGAAAGTGTTAAATAAATTAATTGGTTAATTTATTTATTCAAATAATTATTATTGGAATAATTATTTAACTATGTATTCTTTTATAAAATGGTTTATAAAAGATGGGGTGTTTATATATTTTATAAAGTATAAAATAAATAAAATAAAAAAAAAAAAAAAAAAAAAACATTATTGGGGCCGGTTTTAGGGTGGGCCCCACACCCCATATTTTGGTCAAATTCTTGTCATAAGGTGGAGTGTATTTTACTTATCTAAATACCTAACACCATGTGCATGTGATGGCATGTGATGATGAGAAAAAAAAATCATGATCAAAATATAAACAACTTTCAAGTAACAAAAACAAGAGACAACTCTTCCTATTTTTCTTTCAAGTTCACGGCCAAAAAGAGAAAAGGAAAGGGCTCGGGTTTTACGTGTTCAAGCTTCCTAGCATAGCTCGGTGTGTGTTGGAGGCTCGGGGTATATTCCGTTTGAGGGTTTTCCTTTGAAAGTCTAGCATTCACATCATCATCTTCTTCAACCTTCCACTAAACTCTTAAAGGGTTAAGATTGTAAGTGTTTATATGCTTTGATAGTTTAGTTATTCCCGTATCATTTGATCCTTGCTTCGGGTTTCTAGTAAATAGATTATTGGTAATCTTAATACTTGAATGAACTAGGTTGTTCATGAACATATCTTATATAAACTTGTAAGATATACATATATAAACATATGGATAGATATGTTTAGTTTGTAAATATCACGCTTCCGCCTTAATTGTGATTAGTTAAATGGTTAACTAAGCTTGTAAATTCCATAGAAACCCAACATTTTATACTATTAACGAATGACATGAAGACGTTTATTTTCTTAACGAACAAGGAAACTTTGTTTGTCTAATTGTTCGTGTCCGATCGTTTGTTTGTTAAAGTTAAACGAAAAATCCTGAACAGTTAAACGTGCAGGGATTTCTAGTTCATGTTCGTTTATTAAGAAAATGAACGCGTTCGTTTATGGTTGACGGCTCATTCATTAATAATATAAATGAACTGTTGATGAATGTAAACGAACAAGCATAACTGAGCTAAAACCAATTAAAGATAAATGTTAACAACAATGTCCTTGGGTCTAAAAAGTTAATAGAACAAGACTAAATTGCATCAAGCTTAAAAACTTTAAATGAATATATTAACGATTAAAAATAAATGAACAAATACAGTTGAAATTAAGTGAATGAACCTTAACGATGCAAATTTTTTGTTCATGCTCGTTTGTTTATTCAAGCTTTGTTTTTAGTAGGATCGGTTTTGCTATTCAAAAGGGGGTTGCGGTGCAGCTTTCATCCGTTTACCTGCCACTTTATTGTAATTGTTTGGATAGTAAATAATATGACTTTTTTTTAATTATATAAACGAACTTTCCGCCGAAACGCTCCGTTTGTTTACAAGCCTATTGATTTTGGTTATTTTCCGGAACAAGATTTTGGTTATTTGATATTATCATGTAAATATGTAATCATTTTTATAAGGAAACAAAAATGAAGTATGCTGTTTATAATTGCAGGTAGTAGAAGATGGCTATGAATTTTTTGCCCAAAGAAGACTTGTTACAATATTTTCAGCTCCAAACTATGGTGGAGAGTTTGATAACGCGGGTGCATTGTTGAGTGTTGATGAATCGTTAATGTGTTCGTTTGAGATCTTGAAACCACTAGATAATTTGCAAAAACCAGGCACTTCTAAGGGCCCTCTTAAAAAGGTAAACTCGGTCATTTTCTGAACTCGTTTTTCCTTGTTTTTTTTTGTAGCGGGTCTAATTAAATTTCCAACTTATTCTTTTATGTTATGTTGCTTTTTCAACAGCCATCGATAACGTGAACCGCGTGATGGAGTTTGTGCTTGTTAGAATAAGTTTGTTTGGGAATTGTTGGATCCTAAAGAAGGGTTACATCTTGGGTTCATGTTTAGGAGGATCCTCGACTCGTACGTCATCAATCTTGGTATCTAAGTTAAAGTATCTTGTGTGGAGAAACTGAGATTTTCTGGTCTAGTTGTAATCAAATACCCCCTTTTAATTTAGGTTTTGGTATCTAAGTTAAAGTACCTTGTGAGTAGATGAGATCGGTTATGGTTTTCGGTTTTTTATTTTCTTTTTTTTCTTTATTTGGAGTTGGCATATGGCCTCTTGAGATCAGGATGTTTGATTTTTTCAGTTGGTTTAAATTTGATGATCTATTGGCTTGAATTCCATCTGCTTGAAGGATTCTATTTTATGTATGTTCTTTTAGAGGAATGTCGAGGTGTACGGTATAGCTAGGAGCCTAGCTAAGCCCGAGCTTTTAACTTAAGAGAGCTTGAGCTGGCTCGTTTAAAGCTATAGAAGTTCAAGTTTCATTCTTTTAATACCAAATGCCTTGCACATGTTAATACCAAGTACGGTATATCTGCTCTCTCGTTTTTCAAGACTTTCACGTCTCGGAGCACTTGGGCGAAAATTGTTACGAACTTACAAAATATAAAAACTACAAATGAAATGGCTAGTAAGACCGGGTAGTTAGGATTAAGGTTGTGATATGTTTGGATCAAGGTTAAGTGATGTGAAGACTTACGATTGTGTGGCTTATTAAACCTCATACAATGAATGAGCTTAAGCCTAAGCTTAACATATGAAGCTTAATTTAGAATGGGTCTAAATGAGCTAGCATCATCCACACGACAGTTTATGTTACCACCTCTATATGCTGTCCCTAACTAGATAGTTAAAAACACAATGGTTGCTAAGAAGCAAAGGAGTCGCACGATCACCTTGGCATAAGGCGCAGAAAAAAATGTGTAGAAAATTATACTACCATAACGAAAACTTATAATATATTTGGAACTAGTGTTTACCGGCGCGTTGCGTCAGGCAAACTCGGACGGTGGTAAAACTCGAGTGTTGTCAATCCCGGGCGTTGAATTTGTAAGTCGACGCGAATTCAGTTGATTTCCGTTACGTGCATTATGGGCGTAACGTCGGTCGGTAAAACTCGGTCTTTGTAAAATTTGGGTGCGAGACGGCGAGTCTAAACAAATTTGGTCGGTTTCCGTCATGTTCATTACGTTACCATAACTAAAACATAAAAATAAAAAAAGCTATACACAACACACCAAATTGAATTTAGCCAAAAAAAAAAAGACACTAATAAACAATAAAAACCATATCGCATTGCAAAGATTTGAACTTGGGTGGCAAAACACATTAGACATTAGAACATTCCCACACAACCAACATGCTAGAAGTCAAGTTGTTTTTTAGGTGGAAACTATCCTTGTAAAGAAATAAAAACTTCTTCTTATATATTTCTCTCTAGTCTCTCTCTACTTTCTCTCTCTAAAACCCCTTTTGAGTCTTTTCTTCTTTTATTTTCCGGTGGGTTGTTTGAGGGTCCTCTCAAGTCTAGAAGGCCTAGTTACTTGAGGTTCAGAAGATTTTCAAGCCGAGGCTCGCCTTGTGTCTTGAGGTTCTCACTGGTCGTTCAGAAGATCAGCCATACACTCCCCCCATTTATGGTATCAGAGCCATAACCAGGCTCCTGTTCCGCCTTCTCGGATCTTTTAAGTATGCTTTGTGACTGCCGAATTTGATCGGATCTCTCACATCAGAACAACTGATCTTGTTAGGACTCGAACAGTCTGATACGACGTGTAAACACTTCCCCTGAGTCGGTAGACAATTTGTTCGTGAGTGGTAAGACGACGTTAAAGAAGAGAAGAGTCGCTGTAAGTCTCTAGTTGGTATGAATTTGGAAAACCCAGAAGGTGTTAGATCACTTTAAAACTCAGATATGAACCACGAGTCTAGTCCGTCCCGTTCCATGTCCAGTCTATCCCGTTCTATGTCCGGTCGTCAGTCGTTAGCGTCTAGAATTGATCAGCTATATGAATTTTCATATCTGTCTGATGATTCTAAAATCCTTATTACTAGTATGCCCTTAGTTAATCCCTATAATGTCTTTTCTAAACCCCAAAATTCTCTTACAAAAAGAGTCAAAAAAATAATTAGTCCAAATCCCAACCCAGGTGTCAAGGAGTATGTTCAAACTTCCAAGTTTGATTCTCATCAGCTTCCAGCCACGACCTCCGAACACCTAGTCACCTTATCCCTCCCTTCAGATCTTCCAAGGATCTGCCAAGCACAAGGCTTCACCCACATCCAATTCGGTGCGATCAGGTTAGCCCTGACCTTCCACGGTAGAAAAGGTCTACCAACGTTCACTCGGATCGCCTTGGTCGATTCCAGGTTTGTAGAATACCAATACGCCTGTATTGGTACCATTCAGACCACGTTGAACGCCGGCACTGTGTTTGTCACCTTCTACCCAAACTTCAACATGCCGCTCAATGATCCATCACTGTTAACAGCCTTAAAGGCCTAGATCTATATTGGAGGTGCCCAACAGGTTAACACCTTTCAAGCAACCTTCCATTACCAGATGGTGTATAGGGTCCAAAATCATTCTTTGGACATCATGGCTCCCAGGCATGATAATTCAGGTGACGCGCTATTCATCGACATCGATTCTAACGCCGTCCCAACCTGCACATATGTTCCTAAGCAGCTATCCAGAGAAGAGCTTCTCAAGCTTCTTCTAGAAAAATGGATAACTAATTATGAATAGATCCATCAGGCTCCAGTTCAGACAACGACTGCCCCAGATTTCACCTGACACCATGGTCTGGTTGAAGTCAAGTTCAAGAAAGAAGACAAATGAAATGTCTTCTCAACCATGTATATGATGCAGCCTGTTAGAACAGAACATTTCCCATATGACGTATGCAACTGTCAGTCATGCTTAGATGAAGCAGACATGGCTCAATATGATGAAGACGTTCCTAGAAGGAAGAAAGGATCCCGAAGGTCTCTACAAAAGAGATACGAAGCAGGAGATCCAGCCGTAAGCCTTCTCGGTGAACCATCGGGCAAGTTTGACTACTATGTCCTTCATGGTGACTCACCGTCACAGTCACAGCCTGTACCGGCTAAACCTTCATCACCCAAAACCTCTTCTAAGCCGAAGGGAATGTTTGTCATCACACCCATCGCATCCACCTTGTCCCCAGACCACCAGACTGAGTTCCCAGCTCTGACTTCGTTTGAAGATCCTGTCCAAAAAACCAAACATAACTGGAAAGTACAGCCTTACCGCACTATGAACCCCATAGGCTCCTCAAGTCAGATTACTGCTGCTGAAGCCACACTCGATTGGCAAAGCAAGAATGCTGTTGCCCAAAACAATATTCTCAAAACCATCCTAGCCCAGCAGAACAGGTTTAGTTAATCACAAGAAGGCTTGGTAAGCAGACTACAAAGCCTTGAGTATCATCTATGAAGTTCGTACCAAGATACTTAAACTCTATAACGAGTTACTCCAACTAGTCCAGGTAAGACCTAGCTCACAGTCGCCAAGCAGCCTAGTTCAAAAGGTGGCTGAAATGAAGTTCCTTAAAGCACAGCTTGTGGATCTTGAAAGACAACACAAGCAGCATAGAACTTCAACCATGGTTGATGATCCATGGAGGCTACCGAGTGCCCCGTTTGTCAGAACAGCTTTTGACTTGCAACCTTTACCGGTTCACTCGTTCTCACAAACGTCACCATAAATGAATCTCTGGTCAAATGAGAAAGCCCAGATCAGAGCAAGAAAATCGTCCTATAACCGCAGTGCTTCATCAAGGAGCACAGAACAGAAGACGTCCACAAGTGGTACTAAGAAAGATAAGCAGGTCAGAGATGATAACATGATGATGGCATATCCTGAAGCACCACCGTTCAGGAATGAGAATTCTCGGGCTATGGTCCAAAATAACCGACAAACATTTCCGGTTAATGCTCCAAGTATCAATTATTCTGATGAAGAATCACGCGTTAGTTCTGAAGAAAGATTAGAATTCTCTGGAAACATAACTCCAAACTATGAATTCGAACACTCATTCATGACACAACCAGAACCAACGGAGAGAAACAACTTTGATTTTGATATCGAAGACGCAGCCTCTCGGACGAAACCACAAACCAACAAAACTGTGTATCCCAACACAGACTCCAAGCAACTTTTCACTTTTGATGACATCCCGCCATCACAGTGGCGAGAAAGATACGTAGAAATGCTGACATGGTGCTCTGCTGAACTACAATACTACAACATCTATATGGTCATCAAACGTTTCCTGACATGATGTCAAGGGAGACTTCGGGACTGGTTCCTAAGCCTTGGTGAATATCGACAAATTCAGATTCAACAATGCCAAGCACCTGAAGACTTTATGCACATAATTCATAATGAGTTTCTAGGTAATCGAGTGGAATTTACAGTTAAAGCACGAGAAGAGTTCCTGAAGATGAAGTGTTTTTCATTCCAACCAAAAGACCTAGAGAAACATTTGAAAGAGCTTGTATAGATCTAGATATTGATAACAACGATACACATGTTGATTCTTATACGATTAGGCTTGCATACGTTATGTGTGTGTAGTGTGTATGTTGAGTGAACAATTCGGCAGAGTAACGAGAGAGAAAATGGCAAAATATCAGAACTGTTACATTAATGATAAGTTACAGGGTATTTATAGGGGATGACCACATTCGTTAAATTAACACTTAACGAATGTGTCATTCGTTACAGATACTTTAACGAATAAACATACTTATTCGTTATACTTTAAATGATAGCGAATGGCCCTCATTCGTTAAACTTGGTTAACGAATGAGCTTACAATTAGACGAATGTGTTACATTCGTTACGGGGTAACGAATGTAATTTACATTAGAGCGAATGGCCCATTTAGCCATATTTACATTAAGACCCCTATACTTTAGACTTATTACATTAATGTCCTGATAAAGATCGAGACGTACAAAACATGTATCAACAAACTCCCCCTAATCTCGAGCTCTTTATCTACTTTAACACTAGAACATCTTCGTCTTCCAGTCAACGCAGCTATGAATCTTGTATGCATAATAGACTCTAACAACCTTCTGAAACTGCATAGCAAGTTCATAATCTCTTACATTAGCAAATCTTATCTGACTTGTAAATAACGCATCGTTGTCAGACTCAGATAGGTTGACTAGCCACATCGGATCAATAACACGTATTGTCTTCGTGTTAGAACCGTAACCATAAACAATCACCGCTTCACCTGTAATATTGTCGTAGTACCAATAATTGAACGAGGTGAAAAGACTCTGAGGAAATATCTTCATGGGAACCCTCTTCATAGTCTTCGGCGGCTTGACTTGTAAAATTAACTTCCTCCAGCCAGTGCGAGTATCAATCTCATCAATGTACTTATGAGTTAGCACCTGAGGCTTGAAGAACTTGAAACCAAGCTGGGTTTCATGTAATAACTGCTTATAGAACCAACTAGCCCATTTATCGTCCCCACGATTCACAAACAGTCAATTGGCTAGGGTTCTCACATCCCATCTGGGCATAGATAAGATATCGTGTGGGCGTTTGACATAATAAATATCATGCTCCCACTTCACGATATATACCTTAAGCTCAGAATCATACTGCCATGCTACCATGTCACCTCTCACATCTTTAGCTGGCTTGTACTTCTTCATTTGGTATGCCGATGTTCGATCCCTTGCTAATTTGACTTCCTCTTGTTCATGATAACGAAAGGTCTCGATCATCTTGTTCATCTTCTTTACGTTATGCTCGAACATACCATCCAAAGCACGTTTGCGCTTTTTCTCTGTTGTCGATACGTGACTGGTCTTTGCAGCTTTATTCCACTTCTCTTTTTCTTCTTGTAACCGACGTTCTTCTGCATCAAAGTGCTCAGTAGTGAAAAACGGAATACCTGAATCAGTGTTGTTGTCAGTGTAAAACTTAGGATATTCTTTAGCTGTAACATCTTCCACTTCCACTTCTTCAAAATCAGGTACATTCCCGTGAGGAATACCTGTATCAGTACTATCTTCCATCTCCACATCCACGTTCTTACCCAATTCCTCAATCTCATCATCATTTAGATCCAGAAGTAAGGCAATTTGTTCTTTCGTTAAAGAATGATCAACAAATTCTCCTTTTTCAATCTCATCAGCATTCACCATACTGTATACAATCCCATCCATTCCTACAAACAGAAGCATGTTAGCCGGAATAAAATCTATTGGCTTGGCTCTCGTGTAATCTTTATATGGAACAATCTGTAGATTACTAGCTTCAGACCCACCACCAACACTCGCATCAATCTTATTACCCGCCGACGGTGTGGAACTTCCGCCCGGTTGCTGATCTACCCCCTGCACCATCCTGATTGTCTTCATTATTCTTCAACTTCTTTAATTCATCTTCTTTGCATGTCAGTTGAAGAATAATTTCATCCTGCTTATCTAATCTCTCCCCCTGAGCAGCAATCAGGGCTCGAAGTTCCCTATTATCACGTTGAGCCGACAGAAGATGCCTCAGCAAATTCCGTTGTGCTAGCTCATTTGCAGCTCTGTCTGCTTGCATTTGAGTGTGCTGTAAATGCAATAGATTCATCATGTGAAACCATTGAGCTTGAGGAGCCATGAGATAGAAATTTGGATGCACCAGTTGCATAGGACCCTGAGGACGACTGAATGACATAAAAGAGTGTGCAGGCCTCGGCAACGGTGTTGGAGTAACAGGAGTAGTTGGCTGTGGTGTAGGCATCTGTGCCAATACAGTATGTAATATGTCTCCAAAATGAGGATCAGGCCTCACAGTAGTAGCCAAAGTCAGAGTTGGAGGCATTGGAGACGTAGGCATCTGCACAGGCGTTAGAGAACGAGGAAAATCTGTCATTGTAGTAGGAGTAGGAGATCGTGGAATCTGTGGAACTGGAACTAGAGAAGCAGTAGAAGAAATAATAGGAGTAGAAGGCACAAACGGCTGACTCGGTATCTCAATACCCGAACCCTTTCTAACTCGTTGTTTCTTGGGTTTCTCCCCCTGTTCTGTCATCGGTTCTTTACCTTTACGCTTACGCTTCTATTCATAACTTAACTCGGCTTGTGGTCCTGGACCACCATCACCACCATCATCTCCACCATCACCACCATAACCACCTTCACGTTCTGAATCGGAATCGTCATGAGCCCAACGATCATTAGGTGGCACGACATAATCAATATTCGCTAGATGACCAATCAAACGTTTAAACTTTGGTCGATCTGCCAACTCTGACCTCTGTACGATCTCAAACGTCGCATCGTCTCATCATTCATATGATCGAGCTTCATCACGTCTACTTGATCTTTTTCCAAGTCAGGCACCAGATCATTTATCATCATTTGTAAAAATTTGGGATACATTAAGAACTTATGTCTGCTAGTGATGTTTTCTTTCAAATGATAATAAACCAATTCTGAGAAATTGAATGGTTTATTAAGAACAAGGGCAACAAACACAGATTGAAGCATCACTCGACACTCGTCAAATCCACCCTGCGTCCACCGAGACAATGAATCAATACGTGAAGCAGATACTTGTATTGTTCACACAAGTTCGCTTTGTTGTACATAGATCTGCCCAAATCACCATTATACTTTACACGACCAAATAACCCTCTGATCAATGCTCTATCGAACTCACATCTGTCATCAACTGTGTCATTAAATCCCAGTGAGTCTCTGATCACGCCAATATCAATCACCACCCGTTTTTCTTGAATAATCGCTTCTATCTGATTATCTTCTTCATTGAACTTAGCAGTATTCCAAAAGTCTTGTATTATCTTCTGATAAACAACTGTACGGGTAGAAATAGCCTTGTAGATTCTCGAGCGAATTAGAAAACTAATCATTCCCCCGAATATCGGAGAATCTTCAAAGTTCGGCTCAAGATAGGCACAAATATTATGGCTCTTGTTCCATGACAGCATGACAGGAGCTTGAACAGGTTCAGCTTGAACTTCAGGCTGTGGCTCAGGATTATTTTCTGTTGTTGCTCGGGAACTGGATGTTGAAAGATCTCTTCTGCCATTTTCTGTTAAAAAAAATGCAGCAAACTGTTTAAATACATCATACTGATTTAACGAATGAGCATCTCATTCGTTACTTTATACGAATGAGACATTCGTTACTTTATACGAATGAGACATTCGTTATACAATTAATGTTTTACATTCGTTACAAAGAACGAATCATACTTATACGTGAAGTCATTCGTTATTGTAATGAATCAATGTGTATTACTTTAACGAATCAACTTTGATTCGTTACACTTATTTGTTATCAAATACACTGTCCATTCGCTACCTTAGCGAAACAGATAGTCTTTCGTTAACAATTTAACG